>NC_073699.1:38961970-39006970 GCF_023634085.1 Falco cherrug | reverse complement strand
ATTTTGAAAGATAATTCCATCTCCAGGCAACAGATCACACCTTTAAACTCCTTCTAAGAACTTTTGAAGCATTGTTAATGATCCATTTCTAGATAATACAGATAATACTACTTAAAATAAAATTGACAATGAATTAATAAGTCCTGAAATATAAATAAACATCTTTGACATAGAAAGTATTGTCTTCTACTTGAAAAAAAGTCAACAGCTAAAAAATTTTAAAAGGAAGAGGTAGCTTTACATGTAAAATATTTACCTTTCTTTTGATTTCAAACAGTTTGAATACTAGGTGCTCACAGATAATTAACATTATCCAAATAAGTAGTCATATTGTCATATTGATTTCAATGAGACCATCTACCACAGAAAGTTATGCACAAATGTATTACAGGAATGGGTCCAATATGCACTGCAAATAGAATTTTGTTATATATTACATTTCTTACTGCGTGTTGGCAGCTTAGGGTTGTCTATACCTAAATTTCTCATTTTTTAGATATGAAAGGCAACCTGTTATAAGTTGTTCAATAGACTATTTTTTTTTAATGTGTTGACATTAATAACCATTTAAGTCATTAGTTCACAAAGATCCAGGTATTCTTGATACTAAGTAAAGATGAGATGTGGGTGATATGTACTGTCTGCTAAACATTTAGCTGTTAATGTTCTGTAGCTTCCTGGGACACAAATTTAAACAGTTTATAGAGTACTTTTACTTATAGAACTGGTCACTGTTGTCATGTTTTGTGAGGAGTGGGATTCCGCTACTGTCAATGAGAACAGGACAAAGCATTTTTTTAATATAAAGAAATCGATCTGCTGGATATTCTGAATTCACAAATGTAGATATGATAGCTGAATTTAGATCCTGTGCAGATGGTGAATGTTGTCAGACGTTAAAGACAATAAATACAGAATCATGTTAACAGAGCACAAATGTTTTTCTTTAAAGGATTCTATCCATCTAAGCCTGGAAAATACTGTTTTCCGACTTCATTGAAGCCTGGTGTATTATCACTCTTTAATATTATACTACTGCACATTTAAAAAAAAAGGTGGGGTTTTTTTATTTATGATCATGTGAAATCTGTTACTTACTGAACTGTTATCGCTAAAAGCTTTTTCATTTCTTAAATTTTCTGGTGTCAAATTTCAAAATAATTTGAATACTACATAACAAAGGGAATGCATCCTATAAAATGCTTGTTCTGAAGCACTTGTTTTAATGATTAGTTTTATTCCATGATATCTTAAACCTGGTAAATAAATGTGCCTATATGCCTGAAGCCATATATTTATGAAAGAGTATAAAAACAAATACATGTGTGTGGATTTGTGTGTGTGCAGGTACACATACATCCACACACCCGCACAAACTTATGCATGCACATACTACGGGTCAAATATTTAAATTAAAACCTACGTACATATATCTTTTAGGAAAATGGTCAACAAAGAACAAAGGAAAAATGTCTTTGTCTTAAATCACTTATTTTTCTGAGAGCTAGCATTGTAGGGCTATGGTTTCTTTTGGTCTAAGGAAAGATTGCCATCTATTGGATGACCTTGGAAAAGAACGGGTTTTTACTATGTGCTCTGTAATTCATGAAAAATTGTAACGGAATTGAAGACTTTGAGCTTAAACTGTATACGTTACAATTCTGAAATGGTAGAAAAGCTGCTATCATTCCAAAACTGTGCTTTTGAATTCCAGATTGACTTACATTGTAACATATGAAGGCAATAAGTGTTTGCTTTAGAATGAACTAAATACTGAATGTGTGTATATACAGTAAGATTTGGTAGCAGTTTAAATGTTTGCAGAATATTGTATCCAAGTGTCTTTATTTATGTTTATTGGAATACAATGAAAGAGACTTAATCCAGCCATTAATATATTTATGGTATATTTTTCTTTCAAGATTTGGGAACTGAATGATGCTCCTCTCCTGAAAACAATATTTGCCCAGCTCTTACAGAGGGTTGCACTACATTACATTTCAAACAAAAATATCACTCGGCTTTGGTATAAATGTAATGCTTGCTTTTTTTTTTTCTTTTCTTTTCTTTTCTTTTTTTTTTTTTTTTTATCTTTCAGCCCAAGAACTTGCCAGTCAAGATGAAAAACTTCTTCTAATGGAATCCAGCTTGAAAGCAACTCAAGAGCAGCTAAGTGAGCAAATAGCAGAAACAGTGCGCCAAGAACAGAACAGTAGAAAATCACAGACAGAGCTGAAGACCCTGAGAGAACATATTATAACTTCTGAAGAAGAAATTACTGATTACAAGTGAGTTACTGCTTTTTCAGTATTCAAGAAACAGAAGGCATTAAATTCAACAGTAAATCCTTTTAATATGTATTGTATTAATCATTTCACTCAGGTAAGATGTAGTGTAAATGTGTTATATAACTGTATTGAATCAACTATTTAATCTAAATGATTGATTAATGTATACTTTGAAATATATTCTACGTTTAAAAATTGACTGTTGAAAAAATACCATTATTAGTGGTCTGTTTTACTTTTCAAATTAGAGAGATTTGGTAGTGTTGAAGTAGAATAGTATGTGTAATTATTTATTACCTATCTATTAATGGTATTCTCATCTTCCTCTATTTAGAGACCAAAGGTTACATATGGGTCTTATTGTCTTTCTTTTTTTTTAAAGAAGCTGCCTCTAAGCAAGACACTATCAAATTAAAGGAAATTCAGTGTTTGAACTTTTAGTCACAACAGCAAGGCAAATATGAGCTTGCTAACATAAACGGAAAAAAACCCGCATACTGTATACTATAAAAGTTTGCACTGAAAAAAATGCTTCTGCTTTTATCAGCCAAATTTAGTGTCTATTAGATTGAATGCTAACTCTCGGGATTTAATTAGAAAGTACCAATTTTCAACAATTCACTTTTATAAATTAGCTTAATGTTAACTATATTTTTATATTGAACCTGATTCATTATTGCAATTTTTCCAGATTTAGAATATGGTAAAAATTACTCCTTTCAGTTGATTCTTTTTGCATGCAGTTACTCTCCTCTTACTAAAGTCATGTTATGTTAAGCAATCACTAAGTATACAGACAGAATCTCAAGCTGTTTTGTAATAACACAAAGCATGATGAATACTTTGTACAAAATAGCTTGGTAGCAAAAGTAAGTTCATTCATCTGGTGGTGGGCTGAACATTTAAAGCTAGATGTTTTATCAGATTGATGGCAAGCATCAAAATCCATCTCAAAAATCTCCTCAGAGAGAAGGTTTGCTAAGTTCAGATGCAATAAACACTGTATATCTAAAATCAAAATATGATAGTGTATGCTTAGTGTAAATGACTTCTAGACTAGAACTTCATCCTTTCTGTAGTTCAAATGTTTTTAGTTAATTTTTCTGCTGAGGGCTGGGAAAAGCTTCATGGAAAAAGCATTGTCTTCAGTAATGTTTCTTCATTTCTTTAAATAAAACAGCTTGGTGGTTTTCAACCTGTAGTTGTATCTCTAAAGATATTACTAGTACCTCTCTAGGGAGAACAGTGTCACTGATTTACTTTCCTAACCTATCTTGAGTCTTTTTGCCACAGTGGGTTTTCTTAACCATTTCAAGTGATCTCTTGGTTACCAAAATACTATGTTATGCCAATTCTTGTAGATACTTCTTTAAAAATAAAACGGTTACAAACTTTTAGGACTACTGATTGTGGTAACTAAGTGTGAGATAGTGGGGGGGAGGGGGATTGAAACTCCCAGCTGTAACTGATCGATTGTGTGATGAAATACAGCTTTTGAGAGAATTTTGCAACAGTTCAGTGAAGTGAGTTTTGCTAATGTTGAAATAGAGGGCCAAGTGATAATCATTAGAAGATTTTTCAGAGGATTTTTTTTATAGTTTTATGTTATACTTTGTATGAACAAATAAAACCTGCATGAATCTGTTAACATGCAAAAATTATTAACAAACCTACCTTTTCCTGTTCTATTTTCCATGTTTGTTCAGTGACTTTGGAAGTTTGTTACTTTAGTACGTAAGCATAATAAGCTTTGAGTTATGGGAAACTTTGCTTGGCTCTATAGATTATAAAAATTATTTTTTATTGACTGAGGTTATGTTTTAAACTGAAATATGTGATACCATTGCTTTTAAAAAGTACTCTGACTCATTAATGCAGGATGACAGTCCACAAGGTATTTGTTGAATCTGGCAAATTAAAAGTGCAGATATAAAGAAATAATTTTAGCAAAGTTGAAATAATAAAGCTAAAAACTGAACAAAAAAGTTGGAGATTTAAAATATTTAAATTCCTTTTTAAAACAACATCTTACTGTGTACCTGAAAACAGTCATGCAGTGACAGTTGGTATCATCTGCTCTGTTCTGCTCCTTGGGAGACAGAAAGAACAATGGATCTCTGTCCCCTGGGTCTTCTGGGGCAGAGAATGTCATAAGGGTTATGTTCAGTCACTATGAGGGGTTCTGCACATGTTGTAAAGTAGCATCCCTTTGGTGCTGACTTACTCAAAGTCATACAGTCCTGGACTTTACCTACCTCCCTACTTAGTTAATCTGGCAAATGCAGCTGGTATCAAGGCAAGAGCATAGGACCATAGAAAGAAAAATGCAGCTCAGCATAAAATGGTCAGTAAAAACTACACATAGAGCTGATATTCTGCTATAGCTCTTGCAAGGCTTTTGAGGGGGAAAGTCTATTTCTGTATGCTTTCATTTCCTTGTTGTGAAGTTGTATGTTAAAAGTTATTTTCCTGGAAGTGGTGAAAAAAGGAAATGGTTGACCAGGATTTAAAAACAATAAAAAGTCCATTATATTCATTGGTTTGCCAGAATAAAAAATTTTAGTTTTAAAATAGAATAAAAATGTTTTTGCTAATTTCACAGGATGCCTCAAATATATGTATTTCAGAGGGAAACAACTGGATGTTTTTAGAAGTCACAGCTTATATTATTGCATACTTATCCTGGATGAAATAAACCTTAGGTAACATTGCTGCACCCCCACCCCACCCCCTGCCCCCCCAATATAAGCCTGTTACACTTGAAAGATTTGTTCGGAATGTCCGGTGGGAACCTGGAAATCGTAATAATTTGTAGTATCGATTGTGTGAAGCTATGCAGCTGGGGCCTCTAGTGAATAGACAGGAATAGACATTTTATTGATTAACTTTTACAGTCATATTTTCAGGACTCTGCTGCAACATAATTTTCACTTCCCAGCTTTGTGCTGCTGCATCATGAAACTTGGATTCTTCTCTCTTAACATTTACCCACCTGAGAGAAACCGTATGGACTTGTCTTTTTTAAGCTGTGCTCTGCAGAAATGTATAATATTTGGCACAGTGAATTATTCTAAATTTCCTGTCTGCTGTCACAATATAATGGAAAATCTTCACAAGTGATGTTAGTAAGTATTGTGTAAGTTGAACCCTCCCCTCATCGCATACTAGAAGCTATTGTGTGACACCTTCAAGAAAATCTTATCCTTCTTTGTATTTTCATTTTTATTTTCTAAGTGGCTAGGTTTGTGGCAAAAGCAACCCACTTACATCCACACACACATTCCAGAAGTGCTTAAAGGAAAACCAGGACAACCCTCTAATGAAATAGGTGCTTTTATTAGTTAGTGGAATTTTAAAAGGAGAAGACAGAATGCTCCCCTGGAAACCTGAAATGAATTATCAGTAAAACCTGATCTGTTTTCAGGAGGGACATCCTGCATTAACTAAAGCTCTTTTAAAAATTACTGAGAGGGCGGGATTTCAGTATAATTACTAATAATTCATTTAAAAATATATGTATACGTACTGAAGTCTTAAATAGCAAAATCTTAGAAACCATAATTTTGCATTTCTGAAATTATTCATGTCCAGAAAAGAACAAAAATGGCACTGTGCCACTGTGCAAGGAACTGTTGCATATTTGCTGCTTTTTTTGAGTATGGATTATTTTCTACACTAGATATCTAAGCAATTTCTCTTTCATGCACATACACAATTACCAATGAAAATCCTGATCTGTTTTTCTTTATTTAGTGACTGTTTACTATTAGTTACTTTATGTGCTTACTTTCACTTGGACAGTGTTTTTAATATAAGTTTAATAATGTCTTTCACAAAATAGGCCAAATATTCACCACCACCATCACCACTGATGCTAATATGTTTTAAACCTCTGTCATCCCATTATTTTTTCTAAGTTATGCTAAAATTAACATCTTCTAATTATATGAATGTTTAAGGTAGTTGTGATCCTGTCCCCTTTTGCCCTTCCCCTCTCATCAGAGACATCACGGTGTGTATCCTATGGGGCTACAACTAAGGCAGAATTGCTCCCAGCCATTACAAAACCTTCACTTTGTTTACCATTGACAAACTTAATACTTGAATAATTCCTATTTTCTCTTAAAAAATCAGGAAGTGTGGAGACCTTTAAGGTAAGAATAACAGCATCAAAAAAAGAGGAAGAACAGCAGCTCCTCAAGGCCTCAGTGACCCCTTGACCTGCAATAGCCCCGGGAAAAGGAGAAATAGTCTCAACCAGGTAAAGAACTAGAAGATTTGAAGAAACAGGTAAGTTTCTTTTTATACATGGAAAAATAATGTATTATCTAGCAAGCTGAGTAAAGTAGTATCAGATCTTAATGGCTTTCTAGGCTTCAGTCTTTCAAACGTGTGAATGTCAGCAGTTTTGTGAAACCAATTACCTTATAAACATGTGAAAAGCTGTTCACAAACTTGCAAGATTGAAGATGGAAACTTTTTTAATATTAAGTATCTCTCATTGTTTTATTTTAAATTTGTGATGCTTAATTATAGAACTTAAGGAATGAATTATGATGTAAGCATTACAGGAAATAAGTGGATGAATATTTAGATTAATTAATGGAAATATAAATTAATGTCTGTGTGTGATTTAGATAAAAAAAGGGGAAGTGGTATTCCTTTTTCTGAATATTTGTGGAGATATTTAACGGAGATCAAAGTAGTAATTCAGGAAGTTTTATATGTTCTAGGTAGATAATCCCCTAAATGTTCAGGACTCCGTGAATAGCACATTTAATGCATTGTTAGATTTTATATTTAGTTTCTTCTTCCTTTTCTATTTTGACATATCCATGCTAAAGCTTCTTACACCCGTGATAACCTTTTCATTATGAATTAAGCAAGGTAAAGATTAAAATTTGTAAAAAGTTAAAAAACTTGAAATACTTTAAATATTTTAAGTGTTTACTTATATTAAATAGATTAATCACCATATATAACAAAGTTTCTCAAAGAATACAATTTTGACACTGCAGAAATTCAAGACTAGTTATAGTGCTTGAGGGTGATCAGAAAATTTTAAGGTTTACCATGACACAGCTGGAGGCTGGTTGGCTCTATTACTTTATCTGCTTCTTTCACAGAAATTGAAAATCTGAAAAAAATTAATAAGCTTGTGCTGTTTAGTCTAATTTTAGAGGACATAAAACTATAAACATAAAACTATAAAGCTAGAGATTAGAAGTCCACAAACTCTGTTTTCTAAATGTTACTGAAGAAATGAATATCCAAAGTTGACATTTGTGTTTATTGACTTTCACAGTACCTATGACTTAAATAAATAAATTTTATAACAACAACAATAATATAGGAGAAGACTGTCCAGGTATAGGGTATGATCCTATATATTTGTGTCTTTCCAGACACTATAGTTACTACTGGGAAAAGCTGAATTGATTGCAATGGAAATCTACCTGACAGTAAGCATTTGCAGTGGCAGATAAAATTATTTAAGAAAAGAGAACATAAAATTAAGAAAGACAGATGGACTCATAAGAGTGAAATACAAATAGTCTGAATCAGGATTGATTTCAACATAATGTGGTGGAGGAATCCCCATTTATTGATCAACTTTAAAGCCTATGCACAGCACTTAAAAAGATAAAGTAAGCAAGGTCAGATAATCAAAGCATTTAAATAGTAAAAACAGCAACTGCCACTGTAGACTGCTAAAATAAATCCATAATACAAATTGCTTTAGCAAAAAGTGGATGAGCAGCTGATCTTCCTATTGAACTTTTATACTGTTCAGTGACCACACTGGGAAAAGGATTGGGAGAAATGCCTTGAAGATCAATATTGAGTGAGATGTAGCAGGGATTCATTCTGAACATGAAAGAATTACAAGTAAGAGAGTAAAGATCTTGAGGAAATGTCATCAAGGAAGGACTGTTATTTTAAAATATCCCACATATTATTTGAACATGACATTAGTTGCTATTCTATTATGATTTCTGAGTATTGAAAGCTTATTAAATCAGAAAGCTATTGCAAAACATGAAAATAGGACAAAGAGAACTAATAATTTTAGTGAAATTACTTCTAAGAATTTAATAACTTCTGTCTTAAAAATAAGGAGACTTTTAAACATATTAATTAATATAATACCCAGTTAAGGGTGGTACTTTCTAGCATATGTATTCATTTTTTTTTTCTGAATATAAATGATAAACTAGACTATTTTACAGTTTCCTTTCTTTGTATCCTGTTGGGTTTTTTGGAGGTCAACATGCATCTATAATTAACATATTTAATATAAGTACTAGTTCTTTAAATCTGTTCTTAATAGTGTTTTCATAGGCATTTTTACTGTTTTGAAGAAATTAGAATGATCTATTGCAAGTGCTCCTAATTTCAATTCCTCCTAAACCTTTATAGGCTTTTAATTTTAAAATAGATGTTAAATATGTGCTATAGCTTCCATTTATACGTTAATTTTTCCAGCACTCCTTGAAAAGTATTTATGAGAAAGAAATACTAGATGTAGTAGTACTACAGTAGCTCATTGTTTCATTCTGTTGCATTCATTCACAGTGTTATTATATTATTGCATGAGAAATACTTCATTTTCATGGACATATTGCCCCTTTTAAATTCAAAATCCTGCTTTTATTATTTTTTACTGTAATCTTCCTTCCATTTCAAGTTCACTGCCCTACTTATAAAAAAGATGTTATAGCTAGAAAGTAGTAATTCAAGGTTTGAAGGTATTTGTATTTCAAATAATAGAAAAGTAATAATTTAAACTGGAGTTTCAAGGATACACAAAATACTTCTCTTAACATATAAGTAAAGACCACATTCATGTTTTCTTTGAAGACCTTATTCGACAAAATATGTTAGAGGAACTGATTCCCAAAATCATAAAGTTTGTTCAATATGGTAACTGTACAATACACTGTCTTGTAATGAACAGTTATTTACAACTAATATTGGCTTTGGATTTGCTGTATGAATAGCTGATTACAGCAATTTCAATGGCAAAATTGTGAAACAATATTCATAGTTGTCAGAGAAAGGTCAGATTATTTGCATTCATTAGGAACTTGGAGGGCCATACAGCATGCTTTTCCTTTGGGATGCTTATAGTTATTGATTTGTATACAGCTGTAGGAAAAATTAATTAGAATTATAGTTCACTTTACCACTGGAGGCTGTATATTAATAATTATAACAACAACAACAACAACCAAAAAGTTCTACTTCAAAAAAATTAGAGCAAGCAAATTAAATAATTGTAATTTTTTAAAATTAAAATTGTTACATTTAACTTATTTAAAATAATTTCTTTTGAATAGCCTGAGGAAATCCCTTAGAGAACTTTTGTTAATAGTCACAATACTTTAATTTGCACAAAAATGCATAAGCATTACTGTGACATAAAGTATTCAAAACTTTTTTGAGTGATCTTTAAAGATGCTTATAAACACAGAAAACAATTATATAGCAAACCTTTCTTGTATAACTGCATGATTACTAACTTCAAAATTGAATTTAAGCTTACAAATAATCCTGTGCTAATAAGTTAATTTACAGTTGTACTCTACTTATTAAAGACCTTTCAAGACCAAGAACTATATAAAATAATACAGAAATGTTATAGCCATTGCTGACTGCTAGCTCCTTAAGTCTGAAAAATGAGTAGTGTCTTCAAAAAAGTATACATGGAACCATGCCAACAATGTGAGACCAGGAAAAGCAAATTGTCAGTGTGAGATAAAACTTTGTTGAAATGAAGAGAGAGGTGGAGAATTTAAGATTTACACATAGCGATGATGTTCAGATGGTATGCATTGATGCATTTGAAATCTTGTTTGTATTATATTGAGAAATACTGTACATGATTAGTGCATATTTCTGTGAACTTTTAACACTTCAGATGGATTAGAATGTCTTATTTTGATCATATCCATATTGTTCATTGTGATAAGATTAGGTCCTGAGTCATTAAAAAATGTTTGGCTTACTTCCATTACATTCAAGCATACCTTAAGCAGAAAAATATAGAATACAGTTTTCCATATTGTGCATATATAACACATGTTTGAGATTAATCAAATCATAGTCACCTCTAATTAACAGCAGGGAGCAATTCCAACATGGGACAGAGCCAAATGATGAAGAAATGAAGCATATATTTAAAAGATGCAGCATACTAAGAAAAGAAAAATACATTATGATTACCTTAAGAATACTGAAAAGTTTTTAAACCTGTGGTTTTGTGCGTGTGATTAATACAAACTGACAAGTACCCAAGTTTTGTGTTGCTTTGTTTTTTAACTTGGAAAAAGTTTTTAGAGCTAAACAGTTTTGTAGGTAAATATAAAGTATTCTTTCAAAGTCCAAAGTTAAGCTTTTTCTCTTCAACCTCCACAATTACTAGATTTACAAAAAAAAAAAAAAAAAAAAAGACTTTTGCAACTTCAGATCAGAAGTTTTTGTTACAGCTTATGAAAATATCTTATTTGTAAACTAAAATTCTATCATTTACTTTGGTCCTTGCTTAGTGTTGCAGGAAAGGGAATGATGAAGGAATTGATCAAAGACATACATCGAGGTATGTTGTCTGCAAGACTTTCCTCCTGTGTTGTTGGAGAAGGAAGTTGTACAGTTGATGAAGAAGAAAACCCTAGGAAAAAAAATAATAAAGTGTCATGTGATGAAGCAGTTGAATGCTGAGCTGCAGAACTAGATATTTTTGTGGCCTCTCCCACAGAAGTCAAGCAAGATTCTTCATATAAACTTTTCTAAATATCTAATCTGAGATTCCACAATCTTATCTGTAGCAGGCTGAACTTTCCCAAGTACAACTGTAGCCAATAATGATATGCTCTGAATGGTTAAAGGTCTTTACAAAGAAGTATTAACAAAAGGTATCAGAAGACAAGGTTCAGTCCTGTCCTTTGTCTGACTGGGGATTTGAGCCAAGGTCATCTACATTGCAGGGGAAGACAGTAGTGCCTGAGCACATACAAGTTTTCCTGTCTGTCTTTGATGGAACAACTGCTAAAATTGCCTACAAAAAGGGAAAGACTGCAATAAAGACAGAGTGCCATCCCTCTCAGAATAATATGGAATGAGGCTCATTCAAACTGCTTCAAAATAAAAGAGAAATTAATCTGTGTTCTCCCATATCACAAATAAGCATACTAATAGAAAGTAATTTCACATTTTATTTGTACTATATGTGAGCAACCTTATCTTCTTCTACTCCATGTCCCAAAATCTGTTTGCTTCAACTGCCTACCTGTAAAATGATAATAAAGCTATATTCTCACATTATGAGATGCTGATATTTATGAAACACTCAGACACCACTGTGCTGAAAATCCATGGTTATATTTATACTTTCCTTTTAGTTGTGTAAGTACATGAGCCCTGTCTCTTAGTTCAAATCCTGTAAGCTGGTGCATATTGACATTGTCTGTAGGGTTGCAGATTCAGAATTTGCCACTGAATGGACTAGAAGTTTGTTCCAGAATCTTGTTTTGGACTTAACTAGTTTGTACAGTGTGCATGACCAAGGAATTAAACAAAAATAAAAGAATAAAAATGTGAATGAATATGAAGGCTTTAGAAAATCATGTAGAGAAGTTTATGAGCCAAGATATTTTTTTATTCAGGTAAGCACTTGAGTATTGTACTTTGAACACTGAAAGATAAATAATAAGGAATCAAAATGCTGAACTATCCAAGCCCTAAGTGATAAAAAGTCATTGTTATAAGCTGGATGTTTAAAGGAAGGGATAATATCAAGTGATAAAGTTACAAATGTGTAAATACGCATAGGTTAGGCAGAAATTAAGATACCTGGCATACTTAATTCTGATGTATGGTGAATGCTGAATATTTGTCCTTGCCACAGTGATTATTTTTTTAGAAGTAAAATCAGCATCAGAACTGGCTCCCAAATCAAATAGATTTCAGGAGGTACCCAGCCTAAAAAGTAAAATTAGATTCACCACTTTCATATGGATGCTTTTCAAAAGAAACAGCTGCGAAGGGATTCCCTGCTTGATGTGTTGTGTTGTCTGACTTGATGAGGTCAGACAGAGATTTGGCAGGCAGACACTTTATCTAGCAGGAAAGTAATTTTTGTCATTTTTGGCCACCTTGTGCCAACCAAGCTAAAATGTGCTGAAACTACATAGGTCTGTCTGAAAAATTATCTTAATTTTGTATTTCCAAGGCAGCAAAAGCCATAACAAGGCACTGCCCTTCTCCAAGACATTAGAACTTTTCAACAGAATAGATACAAAAATTTTAAGATAAATTATCTCTCTCTCTCCATACACACACATATATTTGTTAATATCATTCTTAGAAATAACCATACTCTTTTTGTTTGCACTTTCCAACATAATTTGGCCTTGAGCAAAAAGTCAACAAGAAAAATTTCAGTCCAAACAGATGAAGTTGGGCAAAGCTCTAGGCAACTGAAAACCTTGCCTAAAAATAGAAAACTTTATATAGGCAGCAGAACGATATACCACCATAATAGCATCATGCCAATAGATGAAGATAGAACAAATGAATTTCTTGTTGACATCATCTTGCTGAAACTGATGAGAGTATGCAAGAGCTTTTTGGCTCATAGACATCAAATGGAACTTTGAAAATAACAAACACTAATGAAAGAAACCTAACCTAGACATAGTCTTAATACTCCCTTGCCTATAATTTTCAGAGCTGTATTTTATATTAGTTCTTTAAGGATAAGCATCAGGAATATCATGCAAATATTCAAAAGACTTTTTTAAAGCAAGGGAAGCATCTTGTTCTTTTTCCTGAATTCTTTAAAATTTGTACTCAGAGATTTCTAAGGAATGGACTTTAAATTGCCATATGTTGTTATCATCAATAAAAGCTGTAACAGGCAGCACCACCTTCTAAAACCAAGAGGAGGCTTAAGAGGAGGCTGTGGTTCTGTGTGATTTAAGTTTTGATTTTGATTTATTTACGTTCATTTGGGGTTTCCTTTAAGTTGGATATTTCAGTTATCAGAGCTCACAGTGGCAAAATATGTTATTTTCCTAAGTCTAGTAACTGCTAGGATTACATCAGGATCCTTCTTAAGGCCTCTAAAAGCCTTTTTGCCTCAAAAAACCCACTAGAATATTTTGAAGTAGAAACTTTTATCATAGCATATTACAATATTAAGTTGATCCTTGTCATTATAGATTTCTCACCAAACTTGAATGTTCTGTGGTAAACACTATTGTTGACTACTGTTAGTAGTCACTTCAGTTCCTACCAAGTATGAGTATAACTTGTTTGCATGGCTTTGGGTTTTTTCTTTGCAGCTATGAAGCAAAATTTGATCAGTGGATCTTCTGGCCAACAATTTTCTTATGCAGAGTTGTAAGATTTGCTATTTTAAATCTAACCAAAGGTTTATTTAGCTAAACAATCTGTCAGATAAATCTCTAAAAGGAAAAATGCCTTTTGGTGTTTTTAGAATTTCAGTAGTTTTTTTTCTTTGCTTCTGACTACGGTTGACCATGATGTTCATTCATCATTTACCATTTTGGATGAGAACCCCTTTCATCTGTAACTGTCTCTCTAACTGACTATTAACACTTGGCTTCCAGAAATGTCAGCTCCCCATGGATCAATAAATCCACATAACAGTAAATTTTCTGTTTTTTTCATTCTTAGCGGAAAACAGTACTTCATAGTTCTTCCACTTTGCCTGCTGGCAGTTTTAAGTATAATTACCAGAAGTTTTTTGGTAACAGTGACTTGTTGAGGAATAATAAAGAATTTACATTTACTTCCCAAGAACTGATAGTGGATGCTGACCACAACAGCTCACAGTCACTTCCTCATGTATTTTTGTAGTGGTTTTACCCCGTCTGGCAACCAAGCACCACGCAGCTGCTCACCCACTCCCCCCTCACCCAGAGGGATGGGGAGGGGAATCGGAAAGGAATGTAAAACTCAGGGGTTGAGATAAGAACAATTCAATAGGTAAAGCAAAAGCTGTGCATGCAAGCAAAGCAAAGCAAGAAATTAATTCACCACTTCCCATGGGCAGGCAGGTGCTCAGCCATCCCCAGGGAAGCCGCGCTCCATCGCACGTAATGGTTACTTGGGAAGACAAACACCATAATGCTAGATGTCCCCCCCCTTCCTTCTTCTTCCCCTTGGCTTATATATACTCAGCATGACATAAGGTATGGGATATCCCCTTGGCTAGTTCGGGTCACCTGTTCTGGCTGTGTCCCCTTCCAATGTCCCATGCTCCTCCAGCCCTCTCGCTGGCAGGGCCTGAGAAACTGAAAAGTCCTGAGTATAAACATCACCCAGCAACAATCAAACCTATCAGTATATTATCAGCATTGCTCTCACACCAAATCCAAAACACAGCACTGCACCAGCTACTAAGAATATTAACTCTATCCCAGCTGAAACCAGAACAATTCTCCTACTTCACTGGAAGCATTTTTCCTGTAGGTTGCTTACCTTTCCCATCTCTCTAATATTTTTTTCCTGAAAAAGCTATCAAGTGTGACTATTATTTTAATCAGAGGCATCTCGCTGATCTGCCAGATGTTAGTTGTTTTTTCCTCATCCTTTTCTTTCAGTGCTTCTAAAAATTGGTCTGTGCGTTATAACCATTTGACAGCTGTTTCCACACTGAGATTTGCATCTAGTATTTTTTGGCATTTCTGAAACATAAGTTTGATGAGCTATTTGCAACTCACTCTATAAATTTCTGGCATTACCTGTTTGTGTGACAATTGTACCACTGACCAATGTAAGCAATATTTGTCATAGTAGCTAAATCAGCTTTCTCCTTGTTTCATAAGGAGAAATACATGCAGGTAGGCAACATCAAATGTTTAACAGAAGTGGCTTAGCACTTTCCTATACTCAGTGATACTGTGATTGCTTACGTTCTACAAGATGTGTCGTCATGATAGTAGACTAATTAGTAAAGCTAAATCCAGAAAGAGAAAGGCAGCCTACAGTATTCATTAGATAATAGCCTTTCTGAAACCTAAGCTAACTTTTAACAAAACTATATTTTGTTTTGTAGCTGTTGGCTCTGTGGTATTTGGAGACAAACTATTTCTTCTCAGGGTATTTAAGTGTATTTTTTTTACACTATATGGCTATTCTTACAAGTTGAACAAGCTATGTATTTCCTTGCAAGCTAGGAAATATTCTAACAAGATTCAGCCAGCCCCTGAAGCATGCTTTTAAAAAGTTCCTTTTTTAGGTATGTTTAGGAAAAGACATTGGTAATGTGTTCAGATATGACTATCAATCCTCCATTATGACAATTTTAAAAATAAATGCCTAACTTGACAAAAATTTCATGCATTTCTGGAAAGAGTATTTGGAAGGGTAATCACCAGGTAATCACAAGTGAGTAATGAAGAATACAAAATACTTGTTTTCTTGAGAATAACTCCTTTAAGAATTTTTTTCCCAAATATATCCCACAATTATTCTCTTATTTCCATGCACCTGCATATTTTTCAGTCCATGGGACTCTGATAAGGATCTTGTTACTCTGAAAAGTGAGGTGGGTTTGTATAAAGACACATAAGGTTGATCCTTAGTTTCCAACACGGATACCTACAAGATTAGAAGCATGTCAGGGAACTCACCTTAGTTACACAGTAAGGAACTGTTTCTGCTGATATATTTGCTTAACATCTATTAAGTATTTCCGAATAAATAACCTTCTGTAGTTTTCTTTTGCAGTTGCTTTTTCAAGTATGGGACTAAAACAATATATAGGAAGGCAAATAACAATTCAGTAAGTTTATCATAACATATATTAACCATTTTTTACAGATAATTGAAAATATTCACTCATAGACCTAATATTTGTTTGTTTCTTACTTTAGTCTCTGTAAGAAGAGCAACACAGTGTCTGCTCTCTGAATAGGATACATCTTTATCATTAAAATAGTCCAAGAAGTGGGAAGGACATATCCCTTTCAGAAGTATCGAGATATTTCATCTAATTCTGCTGTCCCTTTTTGCTTGGGCACAGTAAGAAATTGATGCTGACTTCTACTTTAAGGAAGTGGTAAGCCTTCAGACTTGTGGGAAAAGCATTTCTGGAGATTATTTTGAGGTAATCTTTGCCAGAAAAAAAGTGATCAGAAATCTGAGATGGGCACACAGTTTATCAGGAAAAATACAGTTCATCGGTGTTAAGTTACAGATTTAGAGAGAACAGCCCAGATTTTGAAAAGTTATGACATGTTGTTTGCCTGTAGATTTAACTGACACAACATTATTTTGTTACAGAAGGTAATCAGTGTCATCTAGATGAGTTGGGACCCAGGGATTTGTTCAGTTGGGACTTATTTCTGAAGTAACTCCCTAAAATTATAGGAACTGTAAGTTTGATCTGAATTACTTGTCTTTGAGTTTCTTCCTCTTCAGATCCTTAATGTCCACTGGGCAAAATTGAATATGGTTTCCTACACCAGGCCATCCAAGCTGAATTTTATGGTCATCTGGACCTGCTTAACTTGCTTACATGGGCTACAAGACTGTAGGTGGAGAAGAAGAAGTAGCTTTTGTTGGTGCCAAAGTGGATGACTTCATGTCTTATCTTGCTCTATGCAGAATCAACAGAATTTGGGGATAAAGATAAAAATAATTTTCCAAATCTATGAACTAAAGTTACTGTGAAAGCAGCACTGTTCCATGGAAACCTTAAAAAATGAAATTGTTTTGTTTAGCCATGATTTTTCTGGGAAAAACAATAATTATTTATAATCCAGATCAGCTGATGGTGCTCATTAACACTCCTAATTCTTAAATACACTTTCCAGATTACATAACACATAAAGTATATAAAAAGTTGGAAAAATCTTTTTCTTTCTACTGCTGGGAAAGGGATTTGCTTCATCCCATTTTGAATTTGTATCACTTAGTGCGTTGAAATCTCTAAAAATGTGAATTTTTCAAAGTTTGTAATTGTTATTCTACTCAGTTCTGCTACTTTCAGAAACTCTTCAAGAAAGTGACAAATTAATCTTTAAAGCCCTCACTCCTATAAATATCTGTCTGCCCAATATGTAGTGTTAATAATTTATAAGTTTTAGTAATGCATAAAGGCATAAAATATTAGTACAAAAACTTAAGAAGAAAAATACATGAAGTAATATTTTGTTTTAGGAAACATTACACTGTGGGAAATTTGCAATAGTGTTGTTGAAAAATACCATTTGCACTTACCTTTTGTTCATTAAAAGACAATTCTAATGCTTCATGACATTCTGTGACCCTTCTATAGAACTTCACAATTACCTTCAGTTTGGACTGAGGCAAATAGCTGCATTATTTAATACCTAATGTTATTCCTGGCTGAAAAAAGTCTACAGATTTTGAACAATGCATGAATAATAGTTGTGCTAATAACAACATCTAACTCTTATCTAGCACTTTACATTCAGAGATTTCTTATTTTGCAAAAGTTCTGTAATTTAATTTAAATTTTTTAAAAATACTAAGATTTCATATATATTTGTGTGTATTTATATATGGATTTTTTTCAGGATAAATTGGATTTTAAATAAATAAGGATTTTGAAACAAAAGTAAGTGAGGTATCTTGTCTTGGTTATCAGCAAAGATAAAGAAAATTAATATGATTTGAGTAAAAGGACATATAGAAGACCAAGTTATAACAGAAAGTAAATGATCATGTGAATTCATGGAGCCAGCTACTCCACAGCAACTCTGTGTATGAACTGAGAGTCTATGGGAAAAAAATGCAACTACTTGTTTTGGTTTTCTTTCAGTGAAAAAAGGAATAGCTTAACTCCTGTTTACTGAAGGGAAAACAATGCACCCAATTTACAAAATCTGCATTCCATCTTACTCCACCATAATTTTCTTGCCTGCTCTGGAGATTTGAGTTAAATTCATTTTCTATTGAAAAGGTCATGTAAACTGCAGGAAAACTAGTTGTTTCTGCCTCCCCCTTTCTTGCATATGCATTTATAGAGAGGAATTACTTTTTGTTTGTTTATTTGTTGTTTATTTTTACTTTTAACTTGACACAGCTGTGTAAAAAAAAAAGTAGTTTGCTCATAATTTTCATCTCTGTAATTAATAAGCAGAAATGAAAAGGATTGAGATCAGTTGAAGAATATAATAAAATGTTTGTTTAAATTGGATACTTCTAGGAGAAGAAATAAAGATTTGGCAGGAATGAAAGCTTTTCCATCTACATTGTACCATATAATCTAAACTGCTTTTAAGCTTAAAAAGCATGCAAATCACATGGCAAAACTGTAAGAAGGGATCAGCCAGACACAGAAAAAACACTGCCATGTACAGCAGTAGCTTTTAGAAGAGCAGTCTCAGCTCAAAAATCTCCAGCGGCACTGTGGCACAGTGGAAAAACTGATAAAATACACAGTACTCAGGTAATAGCCTTGGTACAGTATATGAAATTGAAGCTTAGTTTTTGAAGTAATATAAGTAAATGTTCTTGGATGATTTTTCCACTGGATAAGGAAATATGATTTAAATAACATTAGCTGTAAAATTCACTTTCAACACAAACATGAGAAGTATTGCTGAAAATATTTAGTTAATATAAAACAATGTTCTTTCTTTTTAAACTCTTGTGGGTGGGATTCATCCTGTCTAACTTTGTGTGTCTACAGTGTGGGTGGGAATATATGAGGGAGGTGTCTAAGTTCTTAGTATGGTCATTGGAGAAATAATCGATTCAGTGAGTGGCATCAAGGGCTGAATAAACACTCAGCCAATCAAATACTAAAGTCTGTTTTCAGATGAGCCAAAAATCTCTCCAGACAACCATATGATCAGGCCTCCACTCAGTGCAATGGAAGTGTAGTTATGAAGTCACACATTATTATCTAAGTGCAGATGTCTAAATTTAGAAGAGAATAATCTGATCAGTTACCTTTTCCCCGCAATTCATTAAATGATACAGAATTATTTTGTTAATTTCTCTATTTTGGCTCTAATAAATGTACTAATTATTTCACAGATGTAAATACGAGTCACTGTTTTGAATAGTATCTCATATATAAAGATAAGGACTTACAAGGGAATGATTTATGGCAGAGAGAAAAAAGTTAAAATAATGTGTCTGACTTTTATTGTTTATGTTTAAGCTGATTTGTTCTTTTGGAGTATGGGTTTGTTTGTTCCTGTCTGGGTTTTTTTGTTGTGGTGATTTGTTTGTTTGGTTGTTTTGGGGTTTTTTTGTGGGATTTGTTTGTTTGTTTGTTTGTTTTTAATGGAAAAATAAGGATGGGAGAATGTGCATAGATGAGCAAAGTGGGAAAACCAAAACAATTAGTAGAATAATTAATACACTTTTTCTACTCTGCTGTTACTGAAAGGGGCCAATGGAGATGGATTATTTACTGTATTGTTTCACTAAAGTAGTATATTAATTCTAGAGCACTATAAGCTTTCAACAGAAAGAATATAATAAAATTTATTCAACTGAAATTTGTTGCCACCTGTGGTCTCTATGATAGCAAAATGTTTCCATGGAAAACATTTAAACATTCGGGGGGAGGGGGAAGAAAAAAAGTTACTGTTTGAAAAAACCAAAATGTTTTCGTTTGTAAAAGTTTCATTACGTACAAGTTCTCTGGAAATCATAGTTGAAGAAATACTACACACAATTCGGATTACAGTTTTAACTTAGTTTTATGATAATTTTTTTGCATTTCCAGTATTTTAAACATATGTCATTAAGGTATAAAAATGAATTTTAAATATAGTAAAATGCTAGTCATTTGCTTGAATAAATATTTTTTAATAAGGTGATTGGAGAGCATAGAAAGATTTAATGTAAAGATATATATGCCTTGAAAATTCAATCAAGCAATTGTAATAGTTACTCATGGTAAAGCTATGATTATCGATGTATCATAACATAATTTTTTTTAATGAATATTGATTTGATAGAGGCAAATTGCTACTGGGAGCAACTGGTTCTGAATTAGTTCCCAAGCTAAGTAACTTGGGAAGTCACAGTCCAGGGTTCATCTTTCTGAAGATTTTATTTATTATCTTTACTTATGTAAAGAGTTCATTAGAAAGAATTTTACATTGAAATATGGTAACTTTTTAGCCTCCTTTAATGCAGTCATGCAAGTTTTTAACTACCAGACATAAAACTGCTTAATTCTGCAGATATTAATGGATTCATATGTTATAAAGCCAGAAGAACACTATAATCGACTCTCATATTGTGGCAAAATGCAGCCCACAGGACTTCAGTGAGTGAAGTAGTAACTCCTGTCTAAGTAAATGGGATTAAAATGGAATGTATTAAAGCATACATTTTTTTAATACAATCTTGACTTTAAATAGTGAGTGTTACAGAATTAATGACAAACCTTCATAGGTTGCCTCAATAAAAATAGCTTTTGAAAATGCGCAGCATGTTGATTTTGTCTTGTTTTAGCCTCCTATTCAGAATGTCATATGGAGCCTAATACAGAGTCAAATTATCGTATTTTGTTATCTTTATCAATAATATTTGAAATCTCATAAAACCAATACAGGAGATAGTAGGACAAGATGTGTTTACAGTACACCCACTGTAATTTGTATTAATTATATTAGTGTACATTTGATCTTCGTAACTACAATTAATGCAAATTAGTATGGATTTATGATATCAGCTCTTCTGATAATTTGACTGGACTAGATAAGTAACTGCCAGGGCAGAATTTTTTGAATCACATTGTAAAATCCTAAGAAGTATTAGCAGAGAATTAGAACATGATTAGAGCATTAGTTTCTGCTTTTTAAAAAATCTTACAAGGCTTCCAAGACTACACAACTTAAAAAGTGTCTAGAAATTTTAGTCTAATAGTGCTTTAGAAATTTTTAGGTATGGTCTACATAGGTAAGTTAAAATATATCTATACCTCTATGGTTGCAATCACTTTTATCCTAAGCCAAGATACTGTCTATTCCATTGGTACTTTTGACTTCTTTAATTCCCTTTTTTTTTTTTTTTTTTCCTGGGGGGGGGGGGGGGGGAGGGGGGGAGGGGGATCTATATAACGCTATTGACCAAATTATAGAAAATGTAGTTATATTCAAGTGCTTTGAATGAATTGCATCCTATTATTTCATTTTTTGTGAGATTTCTTCTTGTAAGACACTTTTTGTGTATGTATGCACATTTGCAAATGAGTGTGGGCAAACAAATCAATGTCCATGAGTATGTCTACATACAAGTTGGTATGTAAAACTAAACTAAACTAAACTAAAATAAAGTTTAGGGCACATTTGCACCTCAAAAGTATGACTTTTTCAAGATTCCTTTTGCAAGAAGAATCATAAACTTTTAGCTTTGTAATTAATTCCTACTTATCTGTATTAAATTTATATCCAAAACAGAATTTGCCATATTTTTTAAAATTAATATTTTAATTAGTATCACATATCTGGGGTGGGTTGGTGTTATTTATAATTTTACAAGTTAAGGAATTCAGTGGTAAGCATCGTTTAAGAGCTCCAATACACCAATTTTCTCTGAAATCTCTGAGGAAAAATCAGATTTTCACCTCCTAGTCTAATTTTCAAAACTATCTTTTGAAAGTCCTCACAAAGTTAATTTTAGATGTTTGGAAATCTAGTAAGCTAAAATGACTTAACTTACCCTGGTTCATATTTTATTTTTCAGAACATGATTTTGAGTTCATTGTTCAATTAGTGATTTAGAAGTCAGCAGCATTATGATATGAAATGTTTCTAATTTGATCAAATTACTCAAAAGGCTAGTCTGTTTGTTTCTGACAACAGTGATTAACTGGTATAGTGACTGCTAGAACAAAATTTCCTAGTGTTTTTGTATTCCATCTTAATTTATAAGTAATTTTCTATCAATAGTTTTATCAGTAAATCTTTTTGTGTATATGTAACTCAAAAAAATCTTAATGAGTAACTGAAGATATTAAACTGTATGGCCTAGATCTGTCTAAAACGGGCAATATCTATCAGATGATCCCTTTGGTTTTGTTTCCCTTGAACAAAAAGCTGCTGTCGAAGGTGAAAAAATGCTTTCCTTTTCTAATGGAATTTCTTTTCATTTCTCCCATTGTCATGGTTTTACAAGCAAGCAGTTTCACATTTTATTACAAAATAGGTTGAGGCAGGTGCCTAGAAGAGGGAGAGAATGGTGTACTCCATTTCCTTGTGCCATACATTAAGTTTTTAAAGAGCATATGTGCCTGGGCTTCTGCTGAATTTGAAAAAAAAAAAAAAAAAAAAAGTCAAACTTTAGCTGACAGGTAAGTAATCATTGTATAAACACTCTTTTGCTCTACTGAAGTTTAACCTCTCTATTCAGTCTGATTTCTGCATTTTTACATATAGTAGAGTGGGTTTTGTTAGCAACTAATATAGTAAAAGCCATACTGTAAGTGAGAAAAGTCAAATAAAGACCTACATTTTTAGAGTGAAAAAACAAGTCATTGACTTACATACTGTTTTGATACAGAATAAGACAATATTATTGTTTTGCTACAGAATAAAGCACTATGTAATAGAATGTTTTGTTTCCTTGTTGCTATTTACTGTTACTGTTGCATTATCAGTAGCTGTTACATTGTAGTCTTTCTGTTGCTGTAGGGCCAGATGTTTTAAGCATCTTCTAACTACTCCAGCTTTTTCAAGTACAGCTTTGTCTTTTAAAAGTACAGTATAATTAGTTACATGGATAAGCTGACTGTTGGTTTAAATGCGTTCAAGTAGAGGTGATATTAATACCAACACAAAGTGGAATTAAGGGTGCACTGTCACCATTTGCTGCATTGCATCCCTAATATTGTTGGAAAATAAGGACTAATGAAGATGCTCCTGAGTGAGTGCCAAAAAAAAGAAAAATACGAGAGTTTCAAAAAATGAGTCCAAAGAGTCTGAGATTCATGTCTATGAAGACTTTTTCTTTCATTTCTCTATATTATTCTGAAATCAGGACTGTTGCTTGTAAGTCATGTAAAACCATTCTCCAAAATGCATGCCAATGAATAATTTATTCCTAATTTGGTATACTCCCAGGAGACATTCAAAGCACCCACATGGTATGTACTACTTAGTAGCGACCTGAATGAGTGGTCTGAGTATTTCTGTGTGCTACTGCCATACCATTTCTGTTTATGTAACATTTTAATTTCTGTATCATAAATACTCTAGAAATTACTGTTTTAATTTGCTTTATTTTTCTCTTTGTTCCTCAATAATCCTTTTCTTTTCCAGGCTAATTTAAGGAGATCTATAGAATGCTACATGCAAATTCATTGCTTCAAAATTAAAATTTCTAGAATTATAGCCATTGTGTAACAATTTATGCTTATGTAAATTGGAATGTACAATAGTTGATGCCTTTTATGATACATCACTTCATGAATTTTATTTTCTAGGTCAAATATAACTGAAGAAATATCTTAGGCTTGCTATACTGACTACACACCACACAGGATAACTGCACAATGAAGTATTGTTAATTTACAGACAATATTATAAGAGGAATCCTAGACTTTTCATAGGTGAAAAGTCATGTTAGGGCTACTACTAAAAACTACTTTGAAACAAGTAATACCCTGCATTCACAAAATTTGGTAAGAACACCATCTAGGGTAGTACAGTCTTAGCTCTTTTTATGCTGGCAGTGTGTGGACGTAATTTCTGTAACACTTTACTTATACGTTTAGTAGAGATCATACTCTGGTGAGTTTACAGCTCCTGGACCAGTTCCACAACCATTGTGAAAATTCAAGAATTGAAATACACAATTTTTATTTCACTTTGTATCATCTATATTAAATACACATATAGATGGCAGCTAGTTAATATTTGATAGAAGGGAAAAAACCCTAAATGTTCATTTTATTATCAATATACATGATTTTTAATTTCCTCTTTGAAGATATTTCTCAATAAAACAAACAGTGAGATTGACAAAGTCTTTCCCTTTTTGTGCTTTCGTTGTTTTGGGGGAATATTAGATCATGCTTGCAGATGGAGAAGAATAGAGGATGAGAGAATATTCTACATTGAGAAAACTTTATAACTTTGTGCAATGTTTGGTGATGGAGAAAGAAACTGAAGCTTGTCTAACTCAGTGCATTCAAGATAGATTTAGGGAAATATCTTTCAAAAGAGAGACAAAAATAATCATGTGTATATATGCCTACAATGTTAATGTACCTGTGCTGTAGAAGCAAAAAAAAAAAAAAAAAAAAAATAGCAGGAGAGAAGGGAATGTGACTAGTGATATTCGAAATCCTTTAGATATACATAAGAAACTGTAAATTTAAGACACATCAGAAATTAGAGAATATGACCTCATGTGTCTTTTAGTGTAGAGAATCTACTCATGAAGTAATGAGTAAATAGACCTACAGGAAGATCAGATAATAGTAAGATTTGCTGTATGTAATGATTCCACTATTTTCTTCAAAGGTTTTTGTTCAAAAGTTGAGTTTTATGAAAATATATTAGCAAGGCTGCAAGGTACCATCATTATATATGTAGCACTAAGAATCTTTAATTCCTTTGGAAAGGAATATTCAGGATTTAAAAAGGCAGAAGTTTATGGGAAGGTATCCACAAGTATATGTTGACAAGGTACTACTTTGTTTCATTACACAGCACTGTGTAATCTTTCCCATAGAAAGCTTTGTACATAGTTACAAATCAAAATATTTTTAAAGGCTGAAATATCACAACTGTCTGTGCTTTGTAATATAAATAACTATCAGCAAAAATCAGGAAAATGTATAAAGTGTAATATTACTATTGGCACTTTATAAACACATTATATTGGCACTTTTGAGGATGGGGCAGTATAAGATGATCAGCTGTTTGGTAAAATAAAAAGTTCCAATCTCTTTGAAAATCCATTTTCATTGAATGCCCAGCAAGTCTACTGTCTTTTTTTCTCAAGAATTTCTGTGCTTTCTTCTCTCCTTATTCATGTTCCTGTTTCATTTTTCTCTTTTAAAACAACTTGTGAGGTTTTCTAATACTTGATTATTTAGTTTTAGATTTCCAGTGGGTCCAACTTTCCAATTTCCAACTGCCTTCCATCATTCTACTTTGAGTGTCAGGCTGAAATTGCTCTGAGGGTTCAAGGCATGTGTACTACCAGGACAGAATATCATGGAGAGGTATTAAGAAGTTTGGGCTGTTTTTCCTATCCTGAATATTTTATGTATATCTTGGCTGTCCTTGTAGTCATCCACATGAAATGGCAGTGTGAAAGCAGGGATAGAAATGGACTTTTTTTTACTGAACCATTCACAATTTTGCCTATCAAGTTTAGCAGGCAAAAATCATGCTTCAAAATAAATTCAAAATTATACTTCAAAATTATAATTTTTCTTTCATTAAGTTGTTGCTAATCTTCCTTATTTCAACAGGTCTGCTATGTACGTGCACTGCACCATGTGATTGACAACTTACCTGACTATATGGCAGTACTAAAATGTAGTATAGAGAGACTTGAGTTACATTTGACTGGATTCCTCCACTTCTAACTGCAGCCTATACAGAGCATTTCCAGTTCGGCAGTAGCTGCAAATCATAAACCCTTCCTCCCTCTTCCCCACCCCCCCCACCTCCCCACCCCCAAAAAGAAAAAGTTCTTGCATTGTACTTTGTATTTCAACAGCTATCCTGTGACTGGAACCCAAACAATTTGATTTAAAACTTAACAAAATATCCCCAAGTGCTACACTAGCAACATTCATTTATCTGTAATGTTAATGAACCTAAAAATTAATGTTATGAATTCTCTGGTTCTGCTTTAAAAAAGTTTGGTTGTTAGGCTGATGTCTCACATCTGTGCAAAGAAAATACTGTTCCACACCTGCAACATCTCTGTAAGTATGGGAAGAGATGTCTGGTTTTCTTAGTAAGCAAAGATGTCATAATTTCTGCACATTAACATAGCCTTTGTTCTTTTCTTCTCAAGCTCAGCTTCTTGTTGTGCACATATAAATTATATCTCCTCTTCCTTACTTAGCACTAGAATGCTCACTGTAGACCTCTGTGTGACAATGATTCAACTGGCCACATACTTGATTCCGATAACAGAAGTAAGAGTGCTGGCGACCATATGACACAAAAAACCCATAAAAAATCCAGAGCCTTCCCAGTGTCACTATAGCGAGGTTTCTACATAGCTTTTAGCCTCTACTTTTAAAGTGAGTGGAAAAAGTTTGGTACTGATGAATCATCCACGTTAGAGGAAAGTACTCTGTATGTTTGCCATAGTTCTGGTAATAGGTAAGCTTATTTTATTTTATCTTTCTGTTATTGGAAATATTTTTTCCACTCTTCTGTTTCTGTGATAGTTATAAAGCATATTTTATGTTTATCTTTAATTACTTTCAAAGGAAAGAACAGAGCTATTAGCTCTGTATCAGGTTTTGATATTTGAGTGTTCAAGAAAACAAGGAAACATGAGCAGAATAATTTCTTTTATTCCTATTTACAAAACCACAGCTTCTTTTTCCTTCAAAATTTATTTTATTACTTTCCCTGGGATTAAGTGTTCATTATTGAAGAAAAGATGTTTAACATTGCTAAACCCAATTACAAAAAAATTTTGAAAATGTGCTTTAAGCATCAAATAACTTTCCAATGACATTTTGATGGTCTTGTATTGTTTATCCTTTTTTAAAAAAGTTTTTATTAAGTCTCTATTTTTTATTTCTTTAATTATCTTGCAACATGTTTCTTTTTTCAAATAGTCTAAACAGTGATGAGATCAACTTGATTTTGATATTAACTTTTCAAATATTGACTTAATGACTGGCTTGGCTCATTTATCATTCCTACCCTCAAAACATTTATAAAAACTCCAAAAGCTGCCCTGAAGACCTTTAGTTGGGATTTGAGAGAGATTCCATTTTGCCAGAGAGGAAAGTATAAGCCCATGTTGTAATGTAGTCTTAACAATCACTCTTTTCATACTTCCTCTGTACTGCTCAACATACTTTTGTTGTTGATTCTGAAGCTCTCCACTAAGCTGTGGGGCTTGCTAATAAAGGACAGGTTTGCCATGGTTTTGTAGTATAGTAGAGGGCTGCACTTGATAGAAGATAATGAATTCCTGATATGTCTGGAGAGGTCACTTCTTGTCTTGTCTTACCTGCTTTGGCATAAAAATATGTAAGAGTACTGATTCTGTCATTGTAAGACTGAGATTTTACAGGTGTAAATGCATATAATTCTAGAAGTGATTCTAGAGTTCCATGCTCTACTGTATAGTGATAATTCTTAGGTAATTGTCACAATGTCAGTTGCTCCAACTGTTCTGCAGTCATTCCAGAGTTACAGAGAAGTGTGTTAAATTTAAATGATATGGAAATATTTTTGCATAACTCAAGACAAACATGACAATACTACTTCTGTATAGTGTAAAAAAAAAAGTCTCAGATTTTGTGGTGAAGCTTTACTGAAAACGCCTCTGTGCACCATTTCACAGGAACATGCAATGTCCACCCACTTTTCAACATGGCCAGCAAGACTATAGTGTTGTTAAAGACTGATATGTTTTCCATATGTAAAACAATTGTATATTAACAACATAAATTAAATATAATACTACAAAGTATATGTATATGTATTTCTGTAGTTCTAGTTCTATTGTTTCTATCCACTAGTTAGATAGAAGGTCTTAAGGTCATTAAGACAATAAGGCCTGATCAGGCTGTACCACTACCCTGACCAAATACAGCAGTATGCTTTCCTCTTCCTGTAGTCTCTGGTTCTTTTCTAGCTTCCATTATCAGTCAAAGTTCACTTAAAAAAACCTGACTTCTTCTTGGTGTAGCATTACCTTTAGGTTTACTCTTGATTTAGTCTCATAATTACCTGACTTCTTCTTGGTGTAGCATTACCTTTAGGTTTACTCTTGATTTAGTCTCATAATTTTATTTCTGCAAAATGGTAATGGTTTGAAAGACGGAGGTAGTATAAAATTTGTCCCTTCCCACACACCTGCAAGTATGGAATGAGACTTAGAACTGAGTGCCTGGAATGGAGTCAGCTTTCTTCATAGCAGCTTGTATGATGCTGTGCTTTGCCTTTGTGGCTAGGAGTGTTAATAACACACCAGCCCTTTATCTATTGCTGAGCAGTACTTGCATAGCATCAAGGCTTTCTCTCTCCACCTCATGACCCATCAAAATAAGTAGGCTAGGTGTGGGTAAGAATGTGGGAGGGGACATCGCTGAGATTGCTAACCCAGTCTGTCTGAAGGGATATTTCATACTGTATACTGTCATGCTCAGCAATAAAAAGTGCAGGGAAAGGATTTAAAGAGCTCAAAGAAAGCAGTAGGAAGAGGGGAAGTTTGTGGTTGTGGTCGTTGTCTTCCCAAGCAACTGTTATGCATGCTGAGGCCCTGCTCCCTAGCTGGCCATTTGCCTACTGATGGCAAGCACTGAAAGAATTCCCTTTTCTGCTTCGGTTTCTTGTGCAGCTTTTGCTTCCCTTATTAAACTGTCATTATCTTGATCCACAAGTCTTTTTGCCTTCCATTTTTTCCTCATCCTGCAGAAGACAGGAGTGAGCAAGAGGCAAGTGTGGGTGCTGGCAGGGATCAACCCATCCCAGACTTTAAATAGGCAGACAATGAGACTGCATATATGTAAATACACATACACACATATGTATAAATGGATTGGTGTTGAGTTCTGTTTATTAAAGACAGTTTTTGCAATAGGTTGCCATTAATATAGAATGAAGCAAATCCTATCACAAGTTGAAAAGCATAGAAATAAGAACACATTTTTTCCATCTGGAAAAAAACCATAAAAATATCTACAGACCTCACTTCTCCGCATGAAAACTCCATGACTAGGAAAAAGCACTTGTTCACACTGTGTTTATGAGGCTTAGATCAACATCTTTTAAGTAGCTAAAGAATATCCCACAACTTTTGGAAACAGAAATCCAACGGAAGTTTCCTATGGGGATTATCTTAAAACAAGAGGTAGGAGATAAACTAATTAAACAAATCAGAAAAGACTCAAAAGGCCAGACCACATACTCTCCAACCATCAGTAAAACATGTATATCTTAAATTATTTATGCACATATACTTGAATTTATTATACTACCAAAAATGTTTCTATTGCATTTGTTCTTTTGGGTTAATAAAATGGAAATTTGGAGGAGAGCTGAAACTCATATAACATATCTGTCAAAACATTCATTACAAACAAAACTTTTCACACTTTTTAACAGTAGATGTTATTTTCTGCATGTTTTGATGTCAGCATGATTATCTTTGTCATTCCTAGTTTGTAAGTACTCTTCTTGCTTAATTTGACAGCATTCATTCTCCTTCTGTAACTTCTTAAATGTGTATTTCTTCAGAAAATCTAGCATTCCATTGTCAAGTGTATTTTCACTCTACTAAGTAAATCACTGACCTTTTCTAGGTTGTCTGCATTGTCCCTTTTTGACATGATTAAGACTATGCAATTTATTGCTAGTCTTTTATTTCATTGTAACGTGTAGGTACTGTATAAGAATTAAAGTACAGTTTATGCTGTAAATGTAATTTTTCTCCTACAAGTTTATTCATGATGTACACTTTTTTTAACCCCCCCATCTTATTTTCTTTTGTTTAATTAAGAAGTCATTAATGGAGTGAGATAAATAAATATGAAAATTATTAGTTTATCTAATTATTATTATTAGAAAGTTCGATCAAGTAAGATCCATAAGATGTCCCCTATATATGAGTTGCTTAACTGAAAACCTAGCACCGAAATAGCTCCAATATTTTCTAAGTGTTTTAGTTTGGGACATTATACCTTAAAGTTATATGGTACTGAAAAGTACAAAGTTGGACTGAAAAGGTATTTTTCAGAGGAAAATATCTACATAGCTAGGTGTGTGGTAGATCATGATTAGAACTTTGCATGTAAGTAAGTCAGAGTAAAACACCAGTAATGAACGACTGTAATACCATGTGTTAAAAAGAAAACATAGGCAAACATTGTTTGAGCTCAGGCAAATGTATTTTTGAGCTTTATTTGACAAAATGGCTCAGCACAGCTTAAAGCAGTATGAGAGGGTTTCTGAAATGGCACCTGCCTACTTATCCATTTGTAATATTGACAGAACATAGATTTGTAGTATGCAGAGTTGACAATTTCCAACCGGATGTTGAAGCACTGATCTACATGACAGGAATTGTGATCATTAGTTGCCATGCTTGAAAAGCATGCGGACAGATTCAATGTGGGTAGGTGCAATCAGTCCTGAAATTAATGCATAAATGGAAGAGACACTTTTTCATTATTGCCTGCTTTGGGCAAAACAGTGGGTGCAGTACTGTCAGAGTTCAGACTGATAGATATTGATACAAATCATTTTTATATGGTCTGCCTATTTATTAGAATTGCTTTTCTGCTCTCTGTATGTAAGTCCATGATGCATTACATTCTGAACTTCCCAATGTTCAGATTGCTATTCTCATTGCAAGAAATAATGAAATGGATTCATTACTTTATTCTTAAAATATTCTGATTTATTTTAGGAGATAACCTCTTCAATGATTTCATATACCCTTTTGTTGTCTAGTTCATTTATTTTACTGTAGAAGGGAACACATTATACATATTTTGAAGACAAAAAAAATTCAATAAATATTTCAAGAGTCTGAGAGTACACAAAGAGAAACAGGGAAAAGGACCTGAGATCCAAAGGTGTTTTCAGCATCAGCAAAACTCAGGACTGTTTACGTCATGACAAACACGGAAGAATACAAGCAACTGTTTCTTGACTAAGCATCTATAAAACAGAAGCATTTTTTGGTGTAGTTTTCGATTTTCTTTCAAAACTATGTTTTGCGAGACAAAGTTCTCTCACTTTGAATCCAGAAGTGCAAAGCTGAAACAAATAATAATCTATCGGAACCTCAATTTTTGGAGATGTGGGCGTTCTTTTTCATGTATTTATCTTTTTAATTCAGCAGATGAAACTCAAAAACTTGAGTGCTGAAAGAAACTACTGTGCGTTCTCTGAACACAAAGATATTAAAAGGAAATTAACACTGCTACAATGATACAAACAATCTGACTAATAAAGATTTATTAGTCTAGGGCTGTAGTGCAGTTCTGGGCTTCAGGCCAGTACCTCTTTAGAGAGTTTTACTTGTGAAGAAAAAGAAGAAAGTATATCCTTCACTGCTAGTTTTAAAAACAAATCGAACTATTTTGAAGGTGAATATAGGATAAGAACACTAAAGTAGCAGCAGGAGGACAAAACACTGGTAAGATATACAAACACAAATGTATCATTAGTGTAAATCTGAAAACATCATATTTTTCAGTATTTTCAGCTGGGCTTAGGTGCTTATGCACATAAGAACTTTGCTTTCACCTCTACAGCATACTTTATTTTTGAGAAAGAGAATTGCACATGATTTTCTTCCGGTTTCTTCCTATGCCTTATTTAAAATGTACAATACTGTGGTTATTACCCCTTACCTCTCTGGTTTCTATAATACATGCTTCTTCCATCCTATCATCTTACTTCTGTAGGGACTTAGCTTTTTATCTTTTTTGTTGTTTGCTTAGAGTATGTGACAGGTAAAGGTGTTCTTCTCTGTACTAACTTAATTAAATAAATACCTGCTTATACATGCGTCCTCAAAATGATAATTTCAGCTGTTAAGGTTTTTTCTGCAGTATGTTTTGAGCTAATTATTTTTTATGATCTGTTCTTTTCCTAGTGTACAATGATTCTCTGTTCTCTATAGGAGTCCACAAGCTCTGTATTTTCAGTACAGCTTGAAGCAAACAGCCAGAGCTCTTACATTCACCTATGGTGGCACAAGACTGAACTGCGATACCAGCTCAGATTACCGCAGCCCATACAGATTTGTTGATGCACTGCAGTGCCTGGGCTAATGAGACTTGAGTCTCAGCTAGTGTAGTTAGATGAAGGACTGTACAAATATAGTTGTACTGCTTCTAAATCCAAGACTGACTAACTCAACACTGGCTTGATTATCTCTAATGATGTTCTACATTGTTTATGGACTTATATTACAGTTTATACTAAAGAATGCTTCTAAGGCAGTTAACGTTGGGCTGTGTAGCACCAGCTAGCCTCTATGTTGTATGGGTAGCAGTAATGGGGCAAGTGCTTTTCATGATTCACCTTACCTCTGATCAGCTCCTACTTCATACATATATGGAAAAGATCATCAGCAGCTGCTAACGTCGTGCTGTTCTCCACTGTGCAATACACTGGGCAGCCTCAGAAGTTAAGCAGAAGAAATATAGTGTCAGAAGGATGATTAGACCAATAAAATGCAGATCCTTTACTTTAATTTTGTATACTCACCCTCATATTACTGACCTAGGAATAAAAGTCCCTTGATTGGGTGACTAGGAACACCATTCACATTGATGAGAATAATACATTACAGCGATGAGGGCAATTTAGGAATATTTTCTTTCTATGAAATATTTCTTTGTCTTATGACTTCTGCCAGGAAGCCACTATTTGCTTGATACATTATTAATGTATTAAGAAAAACCAAACAGCTATATTCTAGGCTGAGAATGAGTTAAAAAAAATGTAAGTCAAAAAGAAGGACAATAATGACACTGATCCAGGGAACATGGTAGTCTATTTGAAAGAAACATTGGTTCTGCCTTTGAACATTTTCCAAAGGTGCAATAGCAAAAGTTCATGTTTCTCCAACATCTAGATTCATGGAGATCAAGGCTAGTGTTCCTTCGTAGCTTAAATCGCAATGAGATCTACTGCACATGCCATTGCTTTTATCATCAAGATCAGCACTGAGCAACTTCCCGAACTGGAAAATAATTTGATATGTTTTAAAACAAACTGCTTATTAACAGCTTTCTTTAGAAGGAGAACATGGATGATGACATTAAACTTGTTCAGATTTTCCAATAAGACAGCCTTCCAGACTTCAAGAGCTTGCAGGCTTGTTTAGGCAAATACTGTATCTCTTAGCTGAGGTCTTCCTCTCTGTGAAAGATACGTATGATCCATCCAGGGTTGAAGGAGGAAGTATTCATCAGACCTTGAGACATGTAGAATTACATAAAGAATGATGAATACATCTAGAAGGTTCCAAAAATAATGGGGATGCACGGGGAAATTATATCTACCATCTATATTGTGTGTGCAGAAGCTCTTTGTTAAAGTAAGATGAAAAAAATATTTGATGATATGGAAATGAAAACAGTGTTATTGAAGCTAGTAACTTTTAATGTCTTTTTCTTTCCTGTACATCTCTTGTGGCTTTATGTTATTGATCACTCTTGTTCATTTTCAAATTCTTCTCGCTACTTGTAAGATTTTATAACACTTCTGTCATTGTCCTTTCTGTATACCCATCCACCTCGCTTTGTCTCCTTCAACAGATACTTACTCCATTGCACTCCATTCTGGAAAGTGTCTCAGAATCATAAAAAAACTTTAGGTTGAATGGGACCTCTGGAAGTCATGTAGTCCAACCTCCTGCTAAAGGAGGTTCAGTGACAGTTTAACTTGATGATCCTAAAGGTGTTTTCCAACCTAAATGATCCTTTGAGTCCATGATTCTATGACAGTAAGTTGCTGAAGACTATCCAGACAAGTTTTGAATAGATATCTCCAAGCGTATCTCCAAGGAAGAGGGGTAACCTGTTCTTGTAGATGACCCAATTAATGATAAAGAAAAAAAAAATCCTCAAATGTATTGCAACCTTCCCATGATACAGTTGCATCTTTTTTTATTGCCCTACCGCTATGCACCCTAAAGAGTTTTTTCTCCTTCTTCTCCATCCATCCTCTCCAACTAGGAAAAATGTATCCTGATGCGTACCTGATAAGTCTGCTTCTCTCAGCCTATCTTCTTCTGTCATGTACACCTGATTATCTTGGTGGCCTTACACTAAACTTTCTCTGGTATGTCAGTGTCTTTCATTTACTGGAGAGCTCAGCACTGGACACAGTAATCCAGATTTGGTTTGGCAAGTGTTGAGAGTGGGCAGAAGTGAGGGAAGTACTACTTCACCTTATCTGCTGGCAACACTCTTGTTAATATAGCTAGGATGTTGTTGGTCTCTTTGCTACAAGGACACTCTTCTGATTTGTGTTAACCTTGTCACGAGGACTCCCAAGTTCTTTTCTGCAACTGTTTTTTATCCTGTACTAGATTATTCCCACGCAGGTACAGGACTTTGCATTTACCTTTGCTGAACTTCATGAGGTTCCTGTCAGCCCATTTCCTCATGCTGTTGGGGTCCTCCTGAACAGTAGCCCTACTATCCAGCAGATTGACTAGTATGGAATCTGTACTAGGAGATTTAAATAGCCTGGAGGAAAGCCAGTGGACTGCAGAAAAACCTGTGTCACTCCAGTCTTCAAAAAGGGCAAGAAGGAGGACTCAGGAAGCTACATGCCAGTCAGCCTCACCATCCCTGGAATGATGATGGAACAGTTCACCCTGGATACCGTCTCTATTCATGTGGAGGAAAAGAAGGTTATCAGGAGTAGTCAATATAGTTTCACCAAGGGGGAAATCATACCTGACCAACCTAATAGCTTTTGACATCTCCCATAACATCCTCATAAATTCAGGCAGTGTGGATCAGATGAGTGGACAGTGAGGTGATTAAGAACTGGCTGAATGGCAGAGCTCAGAGGGTAGTGATCCATGGCGCAGAGTCTGGCTGGAGGCCTGTAGCCAGTGGTGTTCCCCAGGGTCAGTGCTGGCTTCAGTCTTCTTCAGCTTATTCATCAGTGACCTGGATGAAGGGACAGAGTGCACCCTCAGCACGTTTGCTGATGATCCAAAACTTGGAGGAGTGGCTGACACAGCAGCAGGCTGTGCTGCCACTCAGCGAGACCTAGGCAGGCTGGAGGGTTGGGTGTAGAGGAACCTCATGAAGTTCAAAAAATGTAAGTGTAAGGTCCTGCACAATAACCCCATGCACTAGCACAGGCTGGGCATTGAGCTACTGAAAGGTAGCTCTGTGGAGAAGGACCTGGAAGTTCTGGGAGACAGCAAATTAACCATGATCCATCAGCGCCCCTGTGGCCATGAAGGCCAGAGGGATCCTGGGGTGCGTTAGGAGGAGCATGGCAAGCAGGTTGAGGGAGGTGATCCTGCCCCTCTGCTCTGCCCTGGTGAGGTCACATCTGGGCTTCCCAGTTCTGGGCTTCCCAGTTCAAGAAAGAAAGAGAACTACTGGAGATGGTCCAGTGAGTGCCAAGAGGACGGAGCCAGGCTCTTTTCAGTGGTGGCCAGCAAAAGGACAAGGGGCAACTCAGGAAGTTCCACCTGAATGTGAGGAGAAACTTCTTTACCTTGAGGGTAAGGGAACACTGGCACAAGCTGCTCAGAGAGACTGTGGAGTCTCCTTCTCTGAAGACATTCAAAACCCACCTGGACGTGACTCTGTGCAACCTGTTCTAGGTGAACCTGCTTTAGTAGGGGGATGGGCTAGGTGATCTCCATAGGTCCCTTTCAACCCTGACCATTCTGTGATTCTGTGAAATGTAGAAAAAGAAATTTTCTATAATCCATTCTTAATAGTTTATCTGTTCATTTTGTAGAGGTCTGGTGCTGTTTGTTCATTTCCATCAACCTTTCCACCCTGAAAGGGGATTAATAAACAGAGATGCTTATATCTCTTCTGACTTGAGATGCAACCTTTAAACAGAGGATTTGTTGGTGTAGCACAGCTGCATGATCTTGGCTCAGTTACACTGAAAAATACTGGTGTAGCATAAGAAAGTAGAAAAGCTAAAATTATGTAAGATAAAAAAGGTAAGAAGAAAGACAGTAGAGTAATTGTTGAGACAGTGGTCATTAACAGCTCAAGAACACAAGAAGACAAACACTTGAAAGAGTATAAAGCATTAAAAAGCCCCTCAAAGATCAGGGTGATGGTGATGAATTATTGTGGTTTAACTCTGGCTGGCAACCAAGCACCATGCAGCTTCTCACTCACTGCCCCTCCCAGTTGGGATGGAGGAAAGAGTCAGAAGAGTAAAAGTGAGAAAACTCGTGGGTTGAGATAAAGAGAGTTAAATAGTTAAAGCAAAAGCCACACACGCAAGCAAAGCAAACCAAGGAATTAATTCACTGCTTCCCATCTCCAGGAAAGCAGGGCTACATCATGTGTAATAGTTACTTGAGAAGAAAAATGCCATAATGCTGAATGTCCCCCCTTCTTCTTCCCCCAGCTTATATACTCAGCATGACGTCATATGGTATGGGATATCCCTTTGGCCAGTTTGGGTCAGCTGTCCTGGCTGTGTCCCCCCCAGTGTCCTGTGCCCCTCCAGCCCTTTTGCTGGCAGGGCCCGAGAAACTGAAAAGTCCTTGACTGAGTATAAATGTCACCCAGCAACAACCAAACCCATCTGTGTGCTGTCATCATTGTTCTCACACGAAATCCAAAACACGGCACTGCATCAGCTGCTAGGAAGATAATTAACTCTGTCCCAGCTGAAACCAGGACATGAATGTATTCCTAACAGAAATGGATGTTGACTTTTCCCCACCTGGCAGATGACTGCCTGGTTACGGAGATTCACTCGTAGTCTCATTGGGCTTTGTGAGCAAATTAATGCTTGGTCTAGGAGATATTAATTCCAGGCACTTGTTGTTTGAGCATTAGCCAATAAACAATTGTACTGTGCTTTAAGTAGTGTTTATCTTGCTTGCAGAGTCACTGTCTCACAAAAGATATCCAAGAAAGAGACCGAGAGAGGGAGGATAACAGAATCAGCATTACAAGAAGATTGTTGCAGACCATGTTCAGTCTGAAGATCTTGATGCGCTTTATAGAGATAGGAAAGATGAGAACATATGTTGCATGACTGCCTATTCCTACATGAAGGAGATTCCCTAAGCAAGTAGTTTCCATCTCCTTCCCAGCTTTGTTTCCTTTTCCCTAGCAAGAGTGTATGTATGACTGTTGGGAACACCAGCCGATGCCTTGCCTACTGCATGTCAAGGACAGAATGCAGCTCTCACCTTCCTGGCAACGGAGAAGGCAGGTTAAAGGTATACATCCAGCTCCTGTAGCGTTAAATGTTTTCATTTTGATTGGATGAAGAAAACCCATATAAACAAACAATGGAAAAGGCTACCATTCACCATCCTTGGTCTTCAATGAACCATTCTTCATCATCCTCAGTCTTCTGTTGCAAACAGAGCAATTTTGTAATCTTCCTTATTCGTCCTCTCTGGGGACACAACAGCAAGAAGACAGTAGTCTTCTCCTCTCTAACAAACTGTTTCCTCTACAAACCAGATTACTTCAGATGTTTTGGTCCACTTCCTTTTCCACTTATTACTTGGAAGAGCATTGAACTGATTTTAAGTAATGTAAGGAAATATTTGAGCCACATTATTAATATAAATTATTTTATCTCTTGATTTATGTAATTTGTGTGACTGCAGTGGATGAATTATTTCACTGACATCACTATAAAATAAAACCCTAAACAATGTTAAAATTAAGCATTAATAATTCATACATTTTTTAGACATTTGTTTCAGTTAAATAAAATAGAAATGTAGCCACATAAAAATCCATACAGTTTTAAGCTGATTAGATCAATAAAGTATGATCTCATGAAGGATTTTATTATTCTTCTTCCTTTCTATGCTAACTGACTTCAGAAAAGCAGTTGCTGTACCTATTTTGTTTTGGAATACTGTGAAACTGTTAAGTGGATTTGTCATAAGATCATTCAAAACTTTCTATTAGTTCAAATGAACATCTTTATTTAGATTCAGTGTTACAGATAATTATAAAAATGGTAAAAAATGAAAATAAATCTAAACATTCTCTCTAGATGGTTTAACTTATGAAGGCATCAGCCTTCATAGTGGAATAAATGGTTTCAACTTCTTTTTCAAAATCTGCTGATTTCATTAAAAAGTGTTTGTAGAACTTACAGCTGCAGAGGTGACTCTGGAGAAACTAATGTCACAATATCCACCTGAGTCTATAAAGAGCTTGAAAAAGTAGCTGTGAGGAAACCAGTACTTAATGAAAGTGTTTTATATGTGCTTTTTCAGCGATGATGAAACATGGCAAGCATCTTTTAATGACAGCTGGCAGAAAAGCAAGACAAAGACAACAAGTAATTCTGAAAGCATAAAAAGAAAAGGAAGCTTAGAAACCCCACATGTACTTACAGTCTGAACATCACTACTTCTTGCCACCGGCATCTTATTTTGCCATCCTACTAGGAAGGATTTCATCTTTAGGCACAACTTGGGCTAACAAGCTAACAAGACACACCAAACTATGTCATCTTAATAGAATTCTCATATCAGTGCCTCTAAGTAGTCTATATACAACCAGAATGAAAAATTAAAGTATATGTTCATTAAATTTAACTTCATTATAAAGTTTGCAAAATCTGGAGCAAGACCAGTTACAGAGAAGGAACTAGTATAGTTAGATATTGTTAATTTCAAACTATTCACATTCTCTTCTGATTAAAGTAAAATGTAATCAGAAAATTTGAATATTTAGTACCATATCCACACAGTGAAGCAGATTTTTACAACTGAAAAATAGAAACTGTGCTTATTGAAAATCATCTTGCAATGGTACCACAGATATTCCCGTTCTGATACAAAAAAACCCCAAACCTAAAAATTCAATATGCATTCCATCCCATATTCTTCCAACTGTATCAGTACTGAGGAAAGTTAAGAATTGAGAATGCTACATTCTGTTTTAAAACAAATGCTATCTGACTTTGCATTAAAACTGTCCTAGAATTGTAACCACTGTAGAATTGAAATCACAACCAATTTTCACATAGTTAATAAAAGCTGCTCACAAATTCAAGTTGGGGATACAAAAAAAAAAAAAAAAAAAAAAAAAGAAAAAAAGAAAAAAAAAAAAAGATTTTTCATGCGGCTTTAGTTAGAAGGCAGATTTATTTATTAATGGTATCTCTTGTAGCATCCTTTCCCTCTCATGAGGTGTGGAGGGTGCAATTTCAGTGGCTCTGCTGTAATTCTTCTATAACTCTTCCACAGTTGCTTCATCGTCAATCAATCCTGTCTCTCTGTAGTAGCTGACTGTCCCTCTAGCACCGCAAATATATTCATACAATTCATATTGAATTCTATCGCTGTATTAAAGGGACAGTTGGCTAGCATGGGGAGGACAGGGCTGATTGACTAGGCTTCTGTGCAAGAACTGGAGTAGAATTACAGCACAGATGCAGAAATTGCAGCCTGCTGCTCCAATAGAGTTTGAATAGAAATGGTGCTGGGAGAGAGGAATTGCACCTATCAGAAACATTGCTAATAGTAGGAAAGTCTCCCTTAAATTAAACTTTATTAAAAACAATTTGGGAAAAAGATTATGAAACCTAAACTTCAAGGTAAAGTACAGTGGTTTTGAAAAAGAATACAAAAATTTTAAAAAATACGGTGTTTTTTAAACCACTGTTTGAAAAAACTTTTTCTGAGGATTGTAGTAATGTTATACTGTTCTGACAGTAGTACTGCCCTATAGCTTTGACTGTCTAAATATCAGGGATATATTAAAAGCTAAGCAGCAGGCATTGTGAGGAGGAACAGTTAAAGTGTATTCACTAAAACATAGTTTAGCCTTTCCATCCTGATTCTTCATTCCACTGGAATTTATGAAACACACATACATAGTTTCCCTAAACTGGTATTGCTGAATTTAAGTATAGAACAAGTAGATATTCTAAGAGAATTTCAGATGTTATTAACATCCACACATTATTAATAAAATCACTCACTTTAAAACCAGAACTACTTTTTTTTTCAGATGGGTTTTGGAAGATATTTAGCAGAATTTTAATGCTATGAGTTAATAAATTTGTGCTATCATAGTTATATTTTAAGGCAGTAGAATCATTACTGCGTATGGTGGCATAGTACAATAATTTAAAAACCTCACTATCATCTTGCTTTAATTTGCTGTGTTACAAAATTCACAAAGATATTGCCTATGCTATGAGAGATACGTTTAGTAAAAAATTTATATTATCCTTCTATATCAGTATCTTCAAAGCATTTTTGCAGTATGTCATAGCTTTCAGTTTCCATTCCATTTTGTGATGCAGTCATGATCATATATGATATTATATAAAACATATATTAACTCAGTAGATTCTTCCATCCAAATCTTCCAATCTAGAATATTTGTTTATACAACTGGCAGCTTATTATTACTGTTACTGATTTTACCTCTTTGGTCCCAGTTCTATTATTGTTGTAAATATTTATTTTTTTTCTCTTTTTCAGTTTCACGCAGTTTTATTCCCTGAAATAAATAAGATGTACATACATTCAGATCAATAAGTAATAAAATTTATCATAATTTATTTTTGATACACAATACCTACTCCAGAACAGACTGTATATATAGTTTTTACTAAAAGAGTAGTACAGGCTTTGACTAACTGTTCCCCAAACTAATAATATGGATAGCAGTTTTCCAGTATCTTGGCTTATACTTATTAGTATGGAGATGGATAATGTTAGTGAAGCCAGACTTTGGAACATCTAGAAACCTTTGATCTCCCTGATCATAGTTATTTTATGCACAGTAATGTGAATGCCGCATAGTTATGACTGGATGGATTAATGTTCTGCTTCTGACAAGCAACAAAAATCTTGAGAAATGCATATGTTTTTGACATGAAGACAGAGAGGAGCCAGCACTTGTTCTGATGCTTATTTACCCTTCACTGCTAAATTATTAATTTTTCCACTCTGGAAAGTCCATTGGCATTACTTCATCCTATTCATATCACTTGTATTTGGTTATTTGGTAGTTCTCGAGGTGACACTAGATCACACACTATCTGCCTAGTCCACACTTAGCATTACACTTCACTCTGCAGAGTGACTTTATAGAAAGAGTGCCAGTCTAAATGGTGAGCTAAATAACTTCCGTGCTTAAGTCGCAGTCACACTTCAGGCCCAGAAGAAGGCTCGTCAGCTCTTTTGATGAGGCAGCTCTGCAGCATGTGGCTGCAGACTAGGAGAGCCACAGATGTGGCTTTCCAATGACGGCAATTCTGTTAGTGCTTCCTCTTCTTCCTTTATTCCTCCTCTTCCTTTACTCCTCCACTTGCATTACCCTCACAGGCCCCACCTTCATGCCATTTCGCTGCTACTTCCATTTACCTGCTATAGGTGTGAACTTCAAATGGGATACTACACCACCTACTGAGAAGGACCTAGCCACAGAAAGAAGGTTATATTTTTTAACCCAGTGAATTTTCCCATTCACTTTATCACATGTCCACAGAAGGACCTGGACTGACAAAGTGCAAAGAGTGCAGTGCAGGGGCAGGATCGGTGAGGTAAAGGCAACTTTAACATTTCTTTTTTGAAAAAATGATTTTGCTTTCTAGTAACCTGTTCCTAGCATGTTGGACTGAGACAGAAGAAGGTGCTATGGTCTTGGAAAACAGAAGGTCCCAGAACAAGAGCAGAGAAGTAGGAAACGGTTTTTTTCCTGGGGAGTTTTATCATGACTGCCTTCTGCTTTGTTCAAAAATTCTCTTAGGAGAATCATCAACAGATCACAAGTCATATGATACTATATTTGCTTTATTGATGATAGTCTAGGAATAAAGGACTAGTATGTATCTCGGATGAAATGCTGGTAAAAACATATCCGTTGTTTCTTCAGTTCCTTACTTGCTAATTCTAGCTGTTAGTATGTGGTTTATTCAAACTGTTTAATGTTTTATAAAATATCTGGAAGCTTCTCTCATAAATATTTAATAACAGGGATATCAGCATGGCAGCAAGATTTTCTCACTGCCACAAAAATTTCATGGAAGTGGAACCATTACTATCAATCTGCTTAAAATTTCTCTTGAAGAGAACAAAGCCAGAGAAAAGCATTTATCTTTATCAAATTTTATAACCAAATGTAGGAACTCCTCTGGCAGTGAAATTAGGTTTGTTCTATAAATATTGACTGGAATTACTGATAGTTTATTATTTGCTTCTTTATTGACTGAGTCTTGGACTGGGGTTTACTCTTTTGTTTGTTTTGTTTTTGTTTTTTTCTTTTGTCCAAGACTGTTGTCAGACTACATTTACAGTTTTGTGGAACAGTGGAGGACTCAGGCTGCTAAAGTTAATGTACTTGGACTGCTTTTCCATAAACTTAGGTAAAAATTGTATGCAGTCTTGCATTTGGGGAAAAAAAGAGAAAGAAATAAAAGTGTTATCTAGGTAATCAAAATCCTTTAGTGCTATTCAACAAATATTTTTTTTTGTGGTATAAAGACTTCTCTTGCTTCTTTTTCAGAATTTTGAAGATAAATACTTGTTGAACTGATTTCATCTATACCAGCTATACCACTAATAAGATACTGTTCTCTGCTAGGGCTTTTGGTTGTCTTTTTTTCACCAGAAGCTAGAGCTTATTTTTCTTAGTCCTGGGACCCAAGATTTTTGTGTGTCTTCAGTTTCTTGTATCAATTCTGTGCCCTTAACAATTTCCTGGGTTTCCTGTTTGCTTAATATTTTCACATTTTATTTCTAATTTCTACCTTCACTTTGATCCAAGTGAACTTTCATCACATTTGTCCTGTTTCTTGCAAAAGGGTGTGTTCTTACCTGTGACACTTGCCTAAAATTGATAGCCATTCTTTTCTCTCAAAGATATCTCAAAGCGCAGGTGTAAGAAATTCTTGCCTTCTCATTTGGTTTCTCGCGGGAAGTTATGTCAGTTATTATTCTGTTACTTGAACCCTTTAATGTATAAGGAAGGTCATTCAGAAGTCTAATGAGAAAGCCTGTGACATTATGCTTTCAGTATGCCCTCCCACCATTATCAGAAGGATTTATTTGTATGCAAGTAACGCTGCCTTTGCCAGCTGAACAAAGGTAAAGCTGTGTAAGCTGTCTAGTGTGGATGCAACTACACCATATGAAAATAACATATACTTGTACAGATTAGTTTTATCTGTTCAGAAAAGCTTTCACAGTGTGGCTTTCTTCCGTTTTGACTACAAAGGTACAGCTAAAAAAAAAAGTCATCAATTAGCTTTGCTTTAAGCTGAGTCACATCTGAGCTGTACAATATAATAATGCTCTTCATCAGAATTAGGTGGGAAGGTGTTTTATGTTGCCAGGTTTATGCACCGAACTTCAAATTTTGTCAGTGCATACAGTTGGATCTCTATCAGGTTTTAGGATGTATAGTCCAAGATTTAACAAAATTCTGGAACAGACTATTAAAGCAAAAAATTGAGAGCTTATTGAGACATTTGATTGTTTCTTTAGTATCTGAAAATGAAAGAAATAATCGGATAATACAAAAAAGACATAATGGAATGAGCATATTAATAGTGCAATGTTGCAACAATTTCCACAGAAGAATATGAATATGCCATACAGGCATATGGCAGAATTTGTGTGACTGTTTTAATAAGTAGTGACCCTTTACATGCCCCACTGATACCTGCACAAAACCTATGTGTGTATGAGACTAGTCTAGATAATTTTATTAATGGCTTCAGCTAACATGAGATGCAGACTGGGATATGAACAGGAGCTATCTGGTTTACCCTCATTCTGAAGAAAAAGAAAACATAGCAGTTTGCAGGAAGTAATTAAGGCTGAAAAGAAGACTAACTGCTCTGAGATTTGTTAAAAGATTCTTACTTACAAATTCAAGTTAACATAGTTTTGAAAATTTAACTGTTGGTGGTTGATTATTTCAGAGCAATGATCAGGAGTGCTTTCTTTTCTCCTACCTACTTAGAAAGTTGCAACCTTTTCTGCCAAATATGGATATTAAAACTGTCCGTACCTTTATCAGCTCTTAATTGGACTACTGAGAGGACATTCTGTAAATATATTCCTGTGGAGTCTATTCAGAAACTGAAGCTGGAGCTGGACTTGCTACTCTTGTGACATCTGTAACAGGTTAAAATGTCACATGCCTATCCTACTCATCTGTCATTTGTTGGTTTTCTTTCCCTCTTTTCAGAAGTTGCCACTTCAACAACCCTCCTTTATGTGACATTTCAATCAAGTTCTATGAAAAGGAGGAAAACCTCGTCGTTATTAAATATGTAAGGCTATTTGTATTGTCTAGACAAATCTCTTTAGAGAGCTGTGATACGTGCATATGTGCCAGCAATGCAGAGGAGGTCAAATTAGAAAGCAGTGAGGCTCCATGTGTAACCTGGGAAAGGTGATCTTTTTGCAGAGCTTTGCTGCAGCCAGAGCTGTTTGCCTGACCGAGCTGATGTGGTCTATAGTAACTTTCGGTACTTTGGGTTCCGTGCTGGCTGTCTTCTTTTCCACATGCTGCTTAATATGTGTATTTTGACTTTAAATACCAGTTGAGCTACACCTTTCCTTACCAGAAAGGTTTTCTCACTTTTTCACTAATGAAACGGGAGTAAGTTTATCTACCCTTTTTTTTTGTTTATTAAGAATCTAGAGGTAAAAGTGTTCTTCAGCACTTTATGATGATTTGTTAGTACATCCCCAGAAAGTATTCTTTCCTATGCAGTTTGAACTTTTCCATTCTTTCTTTAATCCTATTTCTGCTGTTTAAATCCCTTTCTATCACCCTGAATGATTCTTCTCCTGCCTGGGATTTACACTCCCAAGATATTCAGAGACTGTTATC